>NW_025725418.1:10000-17500 GCF_021461395.2 Schistocerca americana | reverse complement strand
AAGCTTTGGTTTCCCGGAGGCTGCCCGCCGAGTCATCGGAGGAACTGCGGCGGATCGCTGGCTGGCATCGTTTATGGTTAGAACTAGGGCGGTATCTGATCGCCTTCGAACCTCTAACTTTCGTTCTTGATTAATGAAAACATACTTGGCAAATGCTTTCGCTTCTGTTCGTCTTGCGACGATCCAAGAATTTCACCTCTAACGTCGCAATACGAATGCCCCCGCCTGTCCCTATTAATCATTACCTCGGGTTCCGAAAACCAACAAAATAGAACCGAGGTCCTATTCCATTATTCCATGCACACAGTATTCAGGCGGGCTTGCCTGCTTTAAGCACTCTAATTTGTTCAAAGTAAACGTGCCGGCCCACCGAGACACTCACTCAAGAGCACCCTGGTAGGATTGCAACGGGGTCCGCCTCGGGACGCACGAGCACGCACGAGGCGCGTCGCACGCCTTCAGCTCGCCCCACCGGCAGGACGTCCCACGATACATGCCAGTTAAACACCGACGGGCGGTGAACCAACAGCGTGGGACACAAATCCAACTACGAGCTTTTTAACCGCAACAACTTTAATATACGCTATTGGAGCTGGAATTACCGCGGCTGCTGGCACCAGACTTGCCCTCCAATAGATACTCGTTAAAGGATTTAAAGTGTACTCATTCCGATTACGGGGCCTCGGATGAGTCCCGTATCGTTATTTTTCGTCACTACCTCCCCGTGCCGGGAGTGGGTAATTTGCGCGCCTGCTGCCTTCCTTGGATGTGGTAGCCGTTTCTCAGGCTCCCTCTCCGGAATCGAACCCTGATTCCCCGTTACCCGTTACAACCATGGTAGGCGCAGAACCTACCATCGACAGTTGATAAGGCAGACATTTGAAAGATGCGTCGCCGGTACGAGGACCGTGCGATCAGCCCAAAGTTATTCAGAGTCACCAAGGCAAACGGACCGGACGAGCCGACCGATTGGTTTTGATCTAATAAAAGCGTCCCTTCCATCTCTGGTCGGGACTCTGTTTGCATGTATTAGCTCTAGAATTACCACAGTTATCCAAGTAACGTGGGTACGATCTAAGGAACCATAACTGATTTAATGAGCCATTCGCGGTTTCACCTTAATGCGGCTTGTACTGAGACATGCATGGCTTAATCTTTGAGACAAGCATATGACTACTGGCAGGATCAACCAGGGAGCTGCGTCAACTAGAGCTGAGCAGCCGGCCGCCCGGGAGTGTGTCCCGGGGGCCCGCGCGAACACGCAAGCGTCCGCTCAATTATTCTGCAAACAGGAGGAGGCTGAGCTCCCCTGCACAATACACCTCGAAACCCTCTCAGGTCCCGGCGGCGCGCAGCGCCGTCCTAAGTACTTGGTCGGGTTCGAGAGAGGCGCAATCGCCCGGGGTTTGGCGAGTAGACGCTTTAGGTGCGACCACCCGTGCTCCCAACTGAGCTTGCCGCTGCCGACAGAGGCCCGGGAGCGTGCTGTCGTGGCATTGCCGGCGGGAGACAACACGCGCCACCTACGGTGGCCGGCAGCTCCAACGCCAGCGCCACAGAAGGACAAAAGCCCCACTTGGGTGCCGAAGCGAACTCTCCCAGCACAGCGTACGCGCCAACACGTCCGCACAGCTGCGATACAATCCACCTGCGAGAACCGCAGAGGCGACCGAGCAGCAGACGGCGTCGCGGCGCCGAGCGCCGGGCGGCGGCGCATCCTCAGCGCACACAGTCCTCAATCGGACCAGCACACTGCAGATGTCCACCGCGCTTCGCACCGGGCCCGCGAGGACCTACTTTGGCCGCACGGCGCCGCGTGCAGGGTGCGCCGGCGCGCAGCTGCGCCGCCTGCCGCCTCCGTCGGCCGGCGCGCCTGCCACTGGCCGCCCCCACCAGCCGGCTGTAGCGCGTGCGCCCACGCACCGCGCGGCCAGCACGCCGGGAGGCCCCCCCTCACCGGCCGGGGACGGTCCCACCCAGCCACCGCCGCGTATCGCTTCACACCCACATGCCATTCACGTTCGTGGGCATGGTGGGTATCGCTGAAACAACCGGTTGGTAGCTCAACCGATCGTCGCCATCACTGATTCACCTCTAGCGAGAACAACCGCACCACAACGGTTTACCAGTTGTTCATTTGCGTAACGTCACCAGCAAACGTAGACGTCCATCGCCATTTGCAAATTCAACGATTGTTGCATGCCTGTGTCAGGTGTCACGACACACTATGTCTGCCCACATACACGCAACAACATGTGCACGCTTCGCGAACACGTGGAAGGTGGCCCCCGTACGTATGCGATGTCCATTGCGCGAACGACTGTCAACCGGCCTCTGTCGCATGTCGCAGATGTGGAACGCAGTGCACCATGCTATCACGGTGTGTGAGAAGAGACGACTACGTCTGACAACACGCACCACTACATCAACAGACGGCTCATGCTGATCGCCATCCACGGCATACCATACTGCAATCCAGCTCTTATAGGGAGACGACACGTAGCTGAGTGCACAATATTTGGACCGTATGGTTCGCCGTTGTTGGCGCAGTCGTGGTACGGTCACACATGTACCACGATGTATCATTCAGTACATGAGGACCAATGTGCAGTACAGTGTGTGATTTGGACGTACAACATCAGCGGACAGTTGACACAAGCCGTACCACAACGTAGGCTGTGCTTCGCCATGCGAATGCCAATGAACAACTGCGAAGGGCATTGAGCATGTACGTCCTGCTGCCATCCGCATTACAGTGTATAGCTGCAAGGTGTTTAACATGAAGCGATACTCTGGGGACCGGGCAGTGCGAGTAGCAAACTATATTGCGGGGGTTGCAGTTAGGCAACACTACACTAATTTAACGCGTCGTATGACAATTACAGAGCGGGTTAAGGCCCAACGTGTGTTGGGTTAAGGCCCAACGTGTGTTGGGTTAAGGCCCAACGTGTGTTGGGTTAAGGCCCAACGTGTGTTGGGTTAAGGCCCAACGTGTGTTGGGTTAAGGCCCAACGTGTGTTGGGTTAAGGCCCAACGTGTGTTGGGTTAAGGCGCAACGTGTGTTGGGTTAAGGCGCAACGTGTGTTGGGTTAAGGCGCAACGTGTGTTGGGTTAAGGCGCAACGTGTGTTGGGTTAAGGCGCAACATGGGTTAGGTTAAGGCGCAACATGGGTTAGGTTAAGGCGCAACATGGGTTAGGTTAAGGCGCAACATGGGTTAGGTTAAGGCGCAACATGGGTTAGGTTAAGGCGCAACATGGGTTAGGTTAAGGCGCAACATGGGTTAGGTTAAGGCGCAACATGGGTTAGGTTAAGGCGCAACATGGGTTAGGTTAAGGCGCAACATGGGTTAGGTTAAGGCGCAACATGGGTTAGGTTAAGGCGCAACATGGGTTAGGTTAAGGCGCAACATGGGTTAGGTTAAGGCGCAACATGGGTTAGGTTAAGGCGCAACATGGGTTAGGTTAAGGCGCAACATGGGTTAGGTTAAGGCGCAACATGGGTTAGGTTAAGGCGCAACATGGGTTAGGTTAAGGCGCAACATGGGTTAGGTTAAGGCGCAACATGGGTTAGGTTAAGGCGCAACATAGGTTAGGTTAAGGCGCAACATAGGTTAGGTTAAGGCGCAACATAGGTTAGGTTAAGGCGCAACATAGGTTAGGTTAAGGCGCAACATAGGTTAGGTTAAGGCGCAACATAGGTTAGGTTAAGGCGCAACATAGGTTAGGTTAAGGCACAGTACGGGTTAGGTTAAGGCACAGTACGGGTTAGGTTAAGGCACAGTACGGGTTAGGTTAAGGCACAGTACGGGTTAGGTTAAGGTACAATACGGGTTAGGTTAAGGTACAATACGGGTTAGGTTAAGGTACAATACGGGTTAGGTTAAGGTACAATACGGGTTAGGTTAAGGCACAATATGGGTTAGGTTAAGGTACACCTTGTTGTAAGGAAAGGGTTTTGGGGGGGGGGGGGGGGGCCGGTTTGTTGATTGTGATTATCGTAAGTAAATGACTGCGGCATCATCGGATTTGCCACGTCAGGTGCACCTTTGGCTCATAACAGGCGGCGCTCTGATTCCATGCTTGTGGCAGACCTGTGTCTTTCATTCCTGCCATTGTTTGTGTGGTGTGACAGGAGGCAGTATTGTGATGTTGGGTGCACCCCTGTGTGGGACATGTGTGGGTGTTGGTGGCTTAGCTGAGCAATGGTGGTTGTCGGAAGGGTGGGATATTCTGTTTTCCGAGTGGACCTCCCGGTCTGGTTATGATAGTGTGGATTGTCTAATGTGGCAGAGAGGATGCACTGGGTGTTGTTCCATGCTGGTGCTTACATATTGTCTGTGTGCCTGTTACAGGCAGAGAGTAGTGCGTGATAAGAGTGTCTGGCTGACGTGTGATTGTGAGCAGAGTCTTTCAGCATGTATACGGACAGTTGTATACATTATCTGTATTCTGATGGCTCTATCTATTACTAATCAGCGCCGTGTATACGTTTACTCCGGTTTCCAGTCGAAACTATTGTATCTCTGTACATTAGTGACACGGCGAGCCCGCTATGTAGTTACTCGTCTCGGCAGCTTCACCGGTGTATGGCAAATGATTATAAGGAATCAGTCCTAGTCGTCAATACCGATAGTGTGACGTCACATGTCTGGGGTGGGGGACGCTGCGCCCTTCCGGTGGGTCATGGCCTAGGAAGACTCTTCCCACGCAGGGGGGCTTGGACTGTCATTGACTCTTCCGGGTAATATACTTGCCGTACGTTTTTGCGACTGCGAGTTGCAACGCTCACCGGTACCGACATGGATGGAGCGCCTCCTAGCTGCCGCTGAGCATCTGCATTCGTACAGAGAGCAACGGCGATCGCGTCTGTAGCTCGTACGTGGTACAGCTCGCAGCTCATGTATATGGACAGCGGGAATGTCCGCATATTGGACATAACTCTTCATGAAACGCACGTTATAGGGGTGGATTGCACATTGCGAGGTGCGAGCAAAGTCCGCCGTTCATCCGCTGGAGTTGCGAGTTGGGCGGTTGGGGTGGGGCACGAACGGGTGCAGGTGGAGGTGATTGCCGGTTCCACGACTTCGTGCGGCAGAGGCGCTGGCGTTGGGGTGCTGTTGTCGACAGAGGGTGCAGGCTTTGTGGGTGGTGGGGTGTCGAACGAAGGGCACTGTGGGGCCAACGCTGTCTTAGTCGGCTTGGCGTCTCATAGATGACGGTATCGTCGTTGCAGGAGGTCATGTTGCGGGAGACCTACAGATGGCGGTATGTTTTGTTGGGTTAAGGCCCAACGTGTGTTGGGTTAAGGCCCAACGTGTGTTGGGGTAAGGCCCAACGGTGTGTTGGGTTAAGGCCCAACGTGTGTTGGGTTAAGGCCCAACGTGTGTTGGGTTAAGGCCCAACGTGTGTTGGGTTAAGGCCCCAACGTGTGGTATGGGGTTAAGGCCCAACGTGTGTTGGGTTAAGGCCCAACGTGTGTTGGGTTAAGGCCCAACGATGTGTGTGGGTTAAGGCCCAACGTGTGTTGGGTTAAGGCCCAACGTGTGTTGGGTTAAGGCCCAACGTGTGTTGGGTTAAGGCCCAACGTGTGGTGGGTTAAGGCCCAACGTTGGTGTTGGGGTTAAGGCCCAACGTGTGTTGGGTTAAGGCCCAACGTGTGTTGGGTTAAGGCCCAACGTGTGTTGGGTTAAGGCCCAACGTGTGTTGGTTAAGGCCCAACGTTGTGTTGGGTTAAGGCCCAACGTGTGTTGGGTTACAGCACAATGTGGGTTACGTTAAGGCGCAATATAGGTTACGTTAAGGCGCAATATAGGTTACGTTAAGGCGCAATATAGGTTACGTTAAGGCGCAATATAGGTTACGTTAAGGCGCAATATAGGTTACGTTAAGGCGCAATATAGGTTACATTAAGGCGCAATATAGGTTACATTAAGGCGCAATATAGGTTACATTAAGGCGCAATATAGGTTACATTAAGGCGCAAATATAGGTTACATTAAGGCGCAATATAGGTTAAATTAAGGCGCAATATAGGTTACATTAAGGCGCAATATAGGTTACACTACGGCGCAATATAGGTTACACTACGGCGCAATATAGGTTACACTACGGCGCAATATAGGTTACATTAAGGCGCAATATAGGTTAGGTTAAGGCGCAATATAGGTTAGGTTAAGGCGCAATATAGGTTAGGTTAAGGCGCAATATAGGTTAGGGTTAAGGCGCAATTACAGGTTAGGTTAAGGCGCAATACAGGTTAGGTTAAGGTACGACATAGGTTAGGGTTAAGGTACGACATAGGTTAGGTTAAGGTACGACATAGGTTAGGTTAAGGTACGACATAGGTTAGGTTAAGGTACGACATAGGTTAGGTTAAGGTACGACATAGGTTACGTTAAGGTACGACATAGGTTAGGTTAAGTACGACATAGGTTAGGTTAAGGTACGACATAGGTTAGGTTAAGGTACGACATAGGGTTAAGGTTAAGGTACGACATAGGTTAGGTTAAGGTACGACATAGGTTAGGTTAAGGTACGACATAGGTTAGGTTAAGGTACGACATAGGTTAGGTTAAGGTACGACATAGGTTAGGTTAAGGTACGACATAGGTTAGGTTAAGGTACGACATAGGTTAGGTTAAGGTACGACATAGGTTAGGTTAAGGTACGACATAGGTTAGGTTAAGGTACGACATAGGTTAGGTTAAGGTACGACATAGGTTAGGTTAAGGTACGACATAGGTTAGGTTAAGGTACGACATAGGTTAGGTTTAAAGGTACGACATAGGTTAGGTTAAGGTACGACATAGGTTAGGTTAAGGTACGACATAGGTCAGGTTAAGGTACGACATAGGTCAGGTTAAGGTACGACATAGGTCAGGTTAAGGTACGACATAGGGTCAGGTTAAGGTACGACATAGGTCAGGTTAAGGTACGACATAGGTCAGGTTAAGGTACGACATAGGTCAGGTTAAGGTACGACATAGGTCAGGTTAAGGTACGACATAGGTCAGGTTAAGGTACGACATAGGTCAGGTTAAGGTACGACATAGGTCAGGTTAAGGTACGACATAGGTCAGGTTAAGGTACGACATAGGTCAGGTTAAGGTACGACATAGGTCAGGTTAAGGTACGACATAGGTTAGGCTAAGGTACGACATAGGTTAGGTTACGGTACGACATAGGTTAGGTTAAGGTACGACATAGGTTAGGTTAAGGTACGACATAGGTTAGGTTAAGGTACGACATAGGTTAGGTTTAAGGTACGACATAGGTTAGGTTAAGGTACGACATAGGTTAGGTTAAGGTACGACATAGGTTAGGTTAAGGTACGACATAGGTTAGGTTAAGGTACGACATAGGTTAGGTTAAGGTACGACATAGGTTAGGGTAAGGTACGACATAGGTTAGGGTAAGGTACGACATAGGTTAGGGTAAGGTACGACATAGGTTAGGGTAAGGTACGACATAGGTTACGTTAAGGTACGACATAGGTTACG
>NW_025725418.1:0-2500 GCF_021461395.2 Schistocerca americana | reverse complement strand
CGGGAACGGAATCCATGGACCGCAATGTGCGTTCGAAACGTCGATGGTTCATGTGTCCTGCAGTTCACATGTCGACGCGCAATTTGCTGCGTTCTTCATCGACCCACGAGCCGAGTGATCCACCGTCCTGGGTGATCTTTTTCTTAGTTTCCACTGTCTCTTTCAAGACAGTTGCATAGGCGGGGACGTAGGCGTGTGGCGGCCCTGTTCAAGCGTTCTGTGTCCAACAGCCTCACGGCCGATGGGCGTCGTACGGCTCCACACCGGAGCGGACAGGCAGGTCGGGCGAAAGTCATTCAAAACCGGCGCCAGGCGCCAGGTGCCGCAGGCCAGCCGCTCCAGCGCTTCACGCTCGTACCACACAACATTGGCGTTAGTTTTGAGAAGCACGCGTGGTCCGCACGCGGCGCACGGCTACTGCGAGCCGCTACAGGTAGCGTGTTGCGCGACACGACACGCACATCGAAAGACATGCAGTCTAGTCGGTAATGATCCTTCCGCAGGTTCACCTACGGAAACCTTGTTACGACTTTTACTTCCTCTAAATGATCAAGTTTGGTCATCTTTCCGGTAGCATCGGCAACGACAGAGTCAATGCCGCGTACCAGTCCGAAGACCTCACTAAATCATTCAATCGGTAGTAGCGACGGGCGGTGTGTACAAAGGGCAGGGACGTAATCAACGCGAGCCTTATGACTCGCCGCTTACTGGGAATTCCTCGTTCATGGGGAACAATTGCAAGCCCCAATCCCCTAGCACGAAGGAGGTTCAGCGGGTTACCCCGACCTTTCGGCCTAGGAAGACACGCTGATTCCTTCAGTGTAGCGCGCGTGCGGCCCAGACATCTAAGGGCATCACAGACCTGTTATTGCTCAATCTCGTGCGGCTAGAAGCCGCCTGTCCCTCTAAGAAGAAAAGTAATCGCTGACAGCACGAAGGATGTCACGCGACTAGTTAGCAGGCTAGAGTCTCGTTCGTTATCGGAATTAACCAGACAAATCGCTCCACCAACTAAGAACGGCCATGCACCACCACCCACCGAATCAAGAAAGAGCTATCAATCTGTCAATCCTTCCGGTGTCCGGGCCTGGTGAGGTTTCCCGTGTTGAGTCAAATTAAGCCGCAGGCTCCACTCCTGGTGGTGCCCTTCGTCAATTCCTTTAAGTTTCAGCTTTGGCAACCATACTTCCCCCGGAACCCAAAAGCTTTGGTTTCCCGGAGGCTGCCCGCCGAGTCATCGGAGGAACTGCGGCGGATCGCTGGCTGGCATCGTTTATGGTTAGAACTAGGGCGGTATCTGATCGCCTTCGAACCTCTAACTTTCGTTCTTGATTAATGAAAACATACTTGGCAATGCTTTCGCTTCTGTTCGTCTTGCGACGATCCAAGAATTTCACCTCTAACGTCGCAATACGAATGCCCCCGCCTTGTCCCTATTAATCATTACCTCGGGTTCCGAAAACCAACAAAATAGAACCGAGGTCCCTATCCATATTCCATGCACACAGTATTCAGGCGGGCTTGCCTGCTTTAAGCACTCTAATTTGTTCAAAGTAAACGTGCCGGCCCACCGAGACACTCACTCCAGAGCACCCTGGTGAGGATATGCAACGGGGTCCGCCTCGGGACGCACGAGCACGCACGAGGCGCGTCGCACGCCTTCAGCTCGCCCCACCGGCAGGACGTCCCACGATACATGCCAGTTAAACACCGACGGGCGGTGAACCAACAGCGTGGGACACAAATCCAACTACGAGCTTTTTAACCGCAACAACTTTAATATACGCTATTGGAGCTGGAATTACCGCGGCTGCTGGCACCAGACTTGCCCTCCAATAGATACTCGTTAAAGGATTTAAAGTGTACTCATTCCGATTACGGGGCCTCGGATGAGTCCCGTATCGTTATTTTTCGTCACTACCTCCCCGTGCCGGGAGTGGGGTAATTTGCGCGCCTGCTGCCTTCCTTGGATGTGGTAGCCGTTTCTCAGGCTCCCTCCCGGAATCGAACCCTGATTCCCCGTTACCCGTTACAACCATGGTAGGCGCAGAACTACCATCGACAGTTGATAAGGCAGACATTTGAAAGATGCGTCGCCGTTACGAGGACCGTGCGATCAGCCCAAAGTTATTCAGAGTCACCAAGGCAACGGACCGGGACGAGCCGACCGATTGGTTTTGATCTAATAAAAGCGTCCCTTCCATCTCTGGTCGGGACTCTGTTTGCATGTATTAGCTCTAGAATTACCACAGTTATCCAAGTAACGTGGGTACGATCTAAGGAACCATAACTGATTTAATGAGCCATTCGCGGTTTCACCTTAATGCGGCTTGTACTGAGACATGCATGGCTTAATCTTTGAGACAAGGCATATGACTACTGGCAGGGATCAACCAGGGAGCTGCGTCAACTAGAGCTGAGCAGCCGGCCGCCCGGGAGTGTGTCCCGGGGCCCCGCGCGAACAGCCAAGCGTCCCGCTCAATTATTCTGCAAACAGGAG
>NW_025725417.1:22500-27500 GCF_021461395.2 Schistocerca americana | reverse complement strand
CTCGGAAAACAGAATATCCCACCCTTCCGACAACCACCATTGCTCAGCTAAGCCACCAACACCCACACATGTCCCAGACAGGGGTGCACCCAACATCACAATACTGCCTCCTGTCACACCACACAAACAATGGCAGGAATGAAAGACACAGGTCTGCCACAAGCATGGAATCAGAGCGCCGCCTGTTATGAGCCAAAGGTGCACCCTGACGTGGCAAATCAGATGATGCCGCAGTCATTTACTTACGATAATCACAATCAACAAACCGGGCCCCCCCCCCCCCCCAAGTGCCTTAACCTAACCCGTATTGTACCTTAACCTAACCCGTATTGTACCTTAACCTAACCCGTATTGTACCTTAACCTAACCCGTATTGTACCTTAACCTAACCCGTATTGTACCTTAACCTAACCCGTATTGTACCTTAACCTAACCCATATTGTACCTTAACCTAACCCATATTGTACCTTAACCTAACCCATATTGTACCTTAACCTAACCCATATTGTACCTTAACCTAACCCATATTGTACCTTAACCTAACCCATGTTGCGCCTTAACCTAACCCATGTTGCGCCTTAACCTAACCCATGTTGCGCCTTAACCTAACCCATGTTGCGCCTTAACCTAACCCATGTTGCGCCTTAACCTAACCCATGTTGCGCCTTAACCTAACCCATGTTGCGCCTTAACCTAACCCATGTTGCGCCTTAACCTAACCCATGTTGCGCCTTAACCTAACCCATGTTGCGCCTTAACCTAACCCATGTTGCGCCTTAACCTAACCCATGTTGCGCCTTAACCTAACCTATGTTGCGCCTTAACCTAACCTATGTTGCGCCTTAACCTAACCTATGTTGCGCCTTAACCTAACCTATGTTGCGCCTTAACCTAACCTATGTTGCGCCTTAACCTAACCTATGTTGCGCCTTAACCTAACCTATGTTGCGCCTTAACCTAACCTATGTTGCGCCGTAACCTAACCTATGTTGCGCCGTAACCTAACCTATGTTGCGCCATAACCTAACCTATGTTGCGCCTTAACCTAACCTATGTTGCGCCTTAACCTAACCTATGTTGCGCCTTAACCTAACCTATGTTGCGCCGTAACCTAACCTATGTTGCGCCTTAACCTAACCTATGTTGCGCCTTAACCTAACCTATGTTGCGCCTTAACCTAACCTATGTTGCGCCTTAACCTAACCTATGTTGCGCCTTAACCTAACCTATGTTGCGCCTTAACCTAACCTATGTTGCGCCTTAACCTAACCTATGTTGCGCCGTAACCTAACCTATGTTGCGCCTTAACCTAACCTATGTTGCGCCGTAACCTAACCTATGTTGCGCCTTAACCTAACCTATGTTGCGCCTTAACCTAACCTATGTTGCGCCTTAACCTAACCTATGTTGCGCCTTAACCTAACCTATGTTGCGCCTTAACCTAACCTATGTTGCGCCTTAACCTAACCTATGTTGCGCCTTAACCCAACACACGTTGGGCCTTAACCCAACACACGTTGGGCCTTAACCCAACACACGTTGGGCCTTAACCCAACACACGTTGGGCCTTAACCCAACACACGTTGGGCCTTAACCCAACACACGTTGGGCCTTAACCCAACACACGTTGGGCCTTAACCCAACACACGTTGGGCCTTAACCCAACACACGTTGGGCCTTAACCCAACACACGTTGGGCCTTAACCCAACACACGTTGGGCCTTAACCCAACACACGTTGGGCCTTAACCCAACACACGTTGGGCCTTAACCCAACACACGTTGGGCCTTAACCCAACACACGTTGGGCCTTAACCCAACACACGTTGGGCCTTAACCCAACACACGTTGGGCCTTAACCCAACACACGTTGGGCCTTAACCCAACACACGTTGGGCCTTAACCCAACACACGTTGGGCCTTAACCCAACACACGTTGGGCCTTAACCCAACACACGTTGGGCCTTAACCCAACACACGTTGGGCCTTAACCCAACACACGTTGGGCCTTAACCCAACACACGTTGGGCCTTAACCTGCTCTGTAATTGTCATACGACGCGTTAAATTAGTGTAGTGTTGCCTAACTGCAACCCCCGCAATATAGTTTGCTACTCGCACTGCCCGGTCCCCAGAGTATCGCTTCATGTTAAACACCTTGCAGCTATACACTGTAATGCGGATGGCGGCAGGACGTACATGCTCAATGCCCTTCGCAGTTGTTCATTGGCATTCGCATGGCGAAGCACAGCCTACGTTGTGGTACGGCTTGTGGCAACTGTCCGCTGATGTTGTACGTCCAAATCACACACTGTACCGCACATTGGTCCTCATGTACTGAATGATACATCGTGGTACATGTGTGACCGTACCACGACTGCGCCAACAACGGCGAACCATACGGTCCAAATATTGTGCACTCAGCTACGTGTCGTCTCCCTATAAGAGCTGGATTGCAGTATGGTATGCCGTGGATGGCGATCAGCATGAGCCGTCTGTTGATGTAGTGGCGCGTGTTGTCAGACGTAGTCGTCTCTTCTCACACACCGTGATAGCATGGTGCACTGCGTTCCACATCTGCGACATGCGACAGAGGCCGGTTGACAGTCGTTCGCGCAATGGACATCGCATACGTACGGGGGCCACCTTCCACGTGTTCGCGAAGCGTGCACATGTTGTTGCGTGTATGTGGGCAGACATAGTGTGTCGTGACACCTGACACAGGCATGCAACAATCGTTGAATTTGCAAATGGCGATGGACGTCTACGTTTGCTGGTGACGTTACGCAAATGAAGAACTGGTAAACCGTTGTGGTGCGGTTGTTCTCGCTAGAGGTGAATCAGTGATGGCGACGATCGGTTGAGCTACCAACCGGTTGTTTCAGCGATACCCACCATGCCCACGAACGTGAATGGCATGTGGGTGTGAAGCGATACGCGGCGGTGGCTGGGTGGGACCGTCCCCGGCCGGTGAGGGGGGGCCTTCCGGCGTGCTGGCCGCGCGGTGCGTGGGCGCACGCGCTACAGCCGGCTGGTGGGGGCGGCCAGTGGCAGGCGCGCCGGCCGACGGAGGCGGCAGGCGGCGCAGCTGCGCGCCGGCGCACCCTGCACGCGGCGCCGTGCGGCCAAAGTAGGTCCTCGCGGGCCCGGTGCGAAGCGCGGTGGACATCTGCAGTGTGCTGGTCCGATTGAGGACTGTGTGCGCTGAGGATGCGCCGCCGCCCGGCGCTCGGCGCCGCGACGCCGTCTGCTGCTCGGTCGCCTCTGCGGTTCTCGCAGGTGGATTGTATCGCAGCTGTGCGGACGTGTTGGCGCGTGCGCTGTGCTGGGAGAGTTCGCTTCGGCACCCAAGTGGGGCTTTTGTCCTTCTGTGGCGCTGGCGTTGGAGCTGCCGGCCACCGTAGGTGGCGCGTGTTGTCTCCCGCCGGCAATGCCACGACAGCACGCTCCCGGGCCTCTGTCGGCAGCGGCAAGCTCAGTTGGGAGCACGGGTGGTCGCACCTAAAGCGTCTACTCGCCAAACTCCGGGCGATTGCGCCTCTCTCGAACCCGACCAAGTACTTAGGACGGCGCTGCGCGCCGCCGGGACCTGAGAGGGTTTCGAGGTGTATTGTGCAGGGGAGCTCAGCCTCCTCCTGTTTGCAGAATAATTGAGCGGACGCTTGCGTGTTCGCGCGGGCCCCCGGGACACACTCCCGGGCGGCCGGCTGCTCAGCTCTAGTTGACGCAGCTCCCTGGTTGATCCTGCCAGTAGTCATATGCTTGTCTCAAAGATTAAGCCATGCATGTCTCAGTACAAGCCGCATTAAGGTGAAACCGCGAATGGCTCATTAAATCAGTTATGGTTCCTTAGATCGTACCCACGTTACTTGGATAACTGTGGTAATTCTAGAGCTAATACATGCAAACAGAGTCCCGACCAGAGATGGAAGGGACGCTTTTATTAGATCAAAACCAATCGGTCGGCTCGTCCGGTCCGTTTGCCTTGGTGACTCTGAATAACTTTGGGCTGATCGCACGGTCCTCGTACCGGCGACGCATCTTTCAAATGTCTGCCTTATCAACTGTCGATGGTAGGTTCTGCGCCTACCATGGTTGTAACGGGTAACGGGGAATCAGGGTTCGATTCCGGAGAGGGAGCCTGAGAAACGGCTACCACATCCAAGGAAGGCAGCAGGCGCGCAAATTACCCACTCCCGGCACGGGGAGGTAGTGACGAAAAATAACGATACGGGACTCATCCGAGGCCCCGTAATCGGAATGAGTACACTTTAAATCCTTTAACGAGTATCTATTGGAGGGCAAGTCTGGTGCCAGCAGCCGCGGTAATTCCAGCTCCAATAGCGTATATTAAAGTTGTTGCGGTTAAAAAGCTCGTAGTTGGATTTGTGTCCCACGCTGTTGGTTCACCGCCCGTCGGTGTTTAACTGGCATGTATCGTGGGACGTCCTGCCGGTGGGGCGAGCTGAAGGCGTGCGACGCGCCTCGTGCGTGCTCGTGCGTCCCGAGGCGGACCCCGTTGCAATCCTACCAGGGTGCTCTTGAGTGAGTGTCTCGGTGGGCCGGCACGTTTACTTTGAACAAATTAGAGTGCTTAAAGCAGGCAAGCCCGCCTGAATACTGTGTGCATGGAATAATGGAATAGGACCTCGGTTCTATTTTGTTGGTTTTCGGAACCCGAGGTAATGATTAATAGGGACAGGCGGGGGCATTCGTATTGCGACGTTAGAGGTGAAATTCTTGGATCGTCGCAAGACGAACAGAAGCGAAAGCATTTGCCAAGTATGTTTTCATTAATCAAGAACGAAAGTTAGAGGTTCGAAGGCGATCAGATACCGCCCTAGTTCTAACCATAAACGATGCCAGCCAGCGATCCGCCGCAGTTCCTCCGATGACTCGGCGGGCAGCCTCCGGGAAACCAAAGCT
The DNA here is from genome assembly GCF_021461395.2 of Schistocerca americana. NCBI lineage: Eukaryota > Metazoa > Arthropoda > Insecta > Orthoptera > Acrididae > Schistocerca > Schistocerca americana. The sequence goes on along the minus strand of NW_025725417.1, from coordinate 22,576 downwards.
TTTGGGTTCCGGGGGAAGTATGGTTGCAAAGCTGAAACTTAAAGGAATTGACGGAAGGGCACCACCAGGAGTGGAG
>NW_025725417.1:7500-15000 GCF_021461395.2 Schistocerca americana | reverse complement strand
AGACATGTGACGTCAGACTATCGGTATTGACGACTAGACTGATTCCTTATAATCATTTGCCATAATCATTTGCCATACACCGGTGGAAGCTGCCGAGACGAGTAACTACATAGCGGGCTCGCCGTGTCACTAATGTACAGAGATACAACAGTTTCGACTGGAACCGGATTAAACGTATACACGGCGCTGATTAGTAATAGATAGAGCCATCAGAATACAGATAATGTATACAACTGTCCGTATACATGCTGAAAGACTCTGCTCACAATCACAACCACACGTCAGCCACACACCCTTATCACGCACTACTCTCTGCCTGTAACACGCACACAGACAATATGTAAGCACCAGCATGGAACAACACCCAGTGCATCCTCTCCGCCACATTAGACAATCCACACTGTCATAACCAGACTGGGAGGTCCACTCAGAAAACAGAATATCCCACCCACCCGACAACCACCATTGCTCAGCCAAGCCACCAACACCCACACATGTCCTACACAGGGGTGCACCCAACATCACAATACTGCCTCCTCTCACAGCACACAAACAATGGCAGGAATGAAAGACACAGGTCTGCCACAAGCATGGAATGAGAGCGCCGCCTGTCATGAGCCAAAGGTGCATCCTGACGTGGCAAATCAGATGATGCCGCAGGCATCCACTTACTATAATCACAATCAACAAACCGGCCGCCCCGCCCCGCCCCCCCATTAAACCTTTCCTTACAACAATGTGTACCTTAACCTAACCTATATCGTACCGTAACCTAACCTATATCGTACCGTAACCTAACCTATGTCGTACCGTAACCTAACCTATGTCGTACCGTAACCTAACCTATGTCGTACCGTAACTAAACCTATGTCGTACCGTAACCTAACCTATGTCGTACCGTAACCTAACCTATGTCGTACCGTAACCTAACCTATGTCGTACCGTAACCTAACCTATGTCGTACCGTAACCTAACCTATGTCGTACCGTAACCTAACCTATGTCGTACCGTAACCTAACCTATGTCGTACCGTAACCTAACCTATGTCGTACCTTAACCTAACCTATGTCGTACCTTAACCTACCCTATGTCGTACCTTAACCTAACCTATGTCGTACCTTAACCTAACCTATGTCGTACCTTAACCTAACCTATGTCGTACCTTAACCTAACCTATGTCGTACCTTAACCTAACCTATGTCGTACCTTAACCTAACCTATGTCGTACCTTAACCTAACCTATGTCGTACCTTAACCTAACCTATGTCGTACCTTAACCTAACCTATGTCGTACCTTAACCTAACCTATGTCGTACCTTAACCTAACCTATGTCGTACCTTAACCTAACCTATGTCGTACCTTAACCTAACCTATGTCGTACCTTAACCTAACCTATGTCGTACCTTAACCTAACCTATGTCGTACCTTAACCTAACCTATGTCGTACCTTAACCAAACCTATGTCGTACCTTAACCTAACCTATGTCGTACATTAACCTAACCTATGTCGTACCTTAACCTAACCTATGTCGTACCTTAACCTAACTATGTCGTACCTTAACCTAACCTATGTCGTACCTTAACCTAACCTATGTCGTACCTTAACCTAACCTATGTCGTACCTTAACCTAACCTATGTCGTACCTTAACCTAACCTATGTCGTACCTTAACCTAACCTATGTCGTACCTTAACCTAACCTATGTCGTACCTTAACCTAACCTATGTCGTACCTTAACCTAACCTATGTCGTACCTTAACCTAACCTATGTCGTACCTTAACCTAACCTATGTCGTACCTTAACCTAACCTATGTCGTACCTTAACCTAACCTATGTCGTACCTTAACCTAACCTATGTCGTACCTTAACCTAACCTATGTCGTACCTTAACCTAACCTATGTCCGTACCTTAACCTAACCTATGTCGTACCTTAACCTAACCTGTATTGCGCCTTAACCTAACCTGTATTGCGCCTTAACGTAACCTGTATTGCGCCTTAACGTAACCTGTATTGCGCCTTAACGTAACCTGTATTGCGCCTTAACGTAACCTGTATTGCGCCTTAACGTAACCCTGTATTGCGCCTTAACGTAACCTGTATTGCGCCTTAACGTAACCTGTATTGCGCCTTAACGTAACCTGTATTGCGCCTTAAACGTAACCTGTATTGCGCCTTAACGTAACCTGTATTGCGCCTTAACGTAACCTGTATTGCGCCTTAACGTAACCTGTATTGCGCCTTAACGTAACCTGTATTGCGCCTTAACGTAACCTGTATTGCGCCTTAACGTAACCTGTATTGCGCCTTAACGTAACCTGTATTGCGCCTTAACGTAACCTGTATTGCGCCTTAACGTAACCTGTATTGCGCCTTAACGTAACCTGTATTGCGCCTTAACGTAACCTGTATTGCGCCTTAACGTAACCTGTATTGCGCCTTAACGTAACCTGTATTGCGCCTTAACGTAACCTGCATTGCGCCTTAACGTAACCTGCATTGCGCCTTAACGTAACCTGTATTGCGCCTTACGTAACCTGCATTGCGCCTTAACGTAACCTGCATTGCGCCTTAACGTAACCTGTATTGCGCCTTAACGTAACCTGTATTGCGCCTTAACGTAACCTGTATTGCGCCTTAACGTAACCTGTATTGCGCCTTAACGTAACCTGTATTGCGCCTTAACGTAACCTGTATTGCGCCTTAACGTAACCTGTATTGCGCCTTAACGTAACCTGTATTGCGCCTTAACGTAACCGATATTGCGCCTTAACGTAACCTATATTGCGCCGTAACGTAACCTATATTGCGCCGTAACGTAACCCACATTGCCCCTTAACGTAACCTATATTGCGCCGTAACGTAACCTATATTGCGCCGTAACGTAACCCACATTGCCCCTTAACGTAACCCACATTGCCCCTTAACGTAACCCACATTGCCCCTTAACGTAACCCAACACACGTTGGGCCTTAACCCAACACACGTTGGGCCTTAACCCAACACACGTTGGGCCTTAACCCAACACACGTTGGGCCTTAACCCAACACACGTTGGGCCTTAACCCAACACATGTTGGGCCTTAACCTGCTCTGTAATTGTCATACGACGCGTTAAATTAGTGTAGTGTTGCCTAACTGCAACCCCCCGCAATATAGTTTGCTACTCGCACTGCCCGGTCCCCAGTGTATCGCTTCATGTTAAACACCTTGCAGCTATACACTGTAATGTGGATGGCAGCAGGACGTACATGCTCAATGCCCTTTGCAGTTGTTCATTGGCATTTGCAGTTGTTCATTGGCATTCGCATGGCGAAGCACTTAGCCTACGCTGTGGTACGGCCTGTGTCAACTGTCCGCTGATGTTGTACGTCCAAATCACACACTGTACTGCACATTGGTCCTCATGTACTGAATGATACATCGTGGTACATGTGACCGTACAACGACTGCGCCAACAACGGCGAACCATGCGGTCCAAATGTTGTGCACTCAGCTACGTGTCGTCTCCCTATAAGAGCTGGATTGCAGTGTGGTATGCCCTGGATGGCGATCAGCATGAGCCGTCTGTTGATGTAGTGGCGCGTGTTGTCAGACGTAGTCGTCTCTTCTCACACACCGTGATAGCACGGTGCACTGCGTTCCACATCTGCGACATGCGACAGAGGCCGGTTGACAGTCGTTCGCGCAATGGACATCGCATACGTACGGGGGCCACTTCCACGTGTTCGCTAAGCGTGGACATGTTGTTGCGTGTATGTGGGCAGACAGTGTGTCGTGACACCTGACACAGGCATGCAACAATCGTTGAATTTGCAAATGCGATGGACGCCTACGTTTGCTGGTGACGTTACGCAAATGAACAACTGGTAAACCGTTGTGGTGCGGTTGTTCTCGCTAGGGGTGAATCAGTGATGGCGACGATCGGTTGAGCTACCAACCGGTTGTTGCAGCGATACCCACCATGCCCACGAACGTGAATGGCATGTGGGTGTGAAGCGATACGCGGCGGTGGCTGGGTGGGGACCGTCCCCGGCCGGTGAGGGGGGGCCTCCCGGCGTGTTGGCCGTGCGGTGCGTGGGCGCACGCGCTACAGCCGGCTGGTGGGGGCGGCCAGTGGCAGGCGCGCCGGCCGACGGAGGCGGCAGGCGGCGCAGCTGCGCGCCGGCGCACCCTGCACGCGGCGCCGTGCGGCCAAAGTAGGTCCTCGCGGGCCCGGTGCGAAGCGCGGTGGACATCTGCAGTGTGCTGGTCCGATTGAGGACTGTGTGCGCTGAGGATGCGCCGCCGCCCGGCGCTCGGCGCCGCGACGCCGTCTGCTGCTCGGTCGCCTCTGCGGTTCTCGCAGGTGGTTTGTATCGCAGCTGTGCGGACGTGTTGGCGCGTGCGCTGTGCTGGGAGAGTTCGCTTCGGCACCCAAGTGGGGCTTTTGTCCTTCTGTGGCGCTGGCGTTGGAGCTGCCGGTCACCGTAGGTGGCGCGTGTTGTCTCCCGCCGGCAATGCCACGACAGCACGCTCCCGGGCCTCTGTCGGCAGCGGCAAGCTCAGTTGGGAGCACGGGTGGTCGCACCTAAAGCGTCTACTCGCCAAACTCCGGGCGATTGCGCCTCTCTCGAACCCGACCAAGTACTTAGGACGGCGCTGCGCGCCGCCGGGACCTGAGAGGGTTTCGAGGTGTATGGTGCAGGGGAGCTCAGCCTCCTCCTGTTTGCAGAATAATTGAGCGGACGCTTGCGTGTTCGCGCGGGCCCCCGGGACACACTCCCGGGCGGCCGGCTGCTCAGCTCTAGTTGACGCAGCTCCCTGGTTGATCCTGCCAGTAGTCATATGCTTGTCTCAAAGATTAAGCCATGCATGTCTCAGTACAAGCCGCATTAAGGTGAAACCGCGAATGGCTCATTAAATCAGTTATGGTTCCTTAGATCGTACCCACGTTACTTGGATAACTGTGGTAATTCTAGAGCTAATACATGCAAACAGAGTCCCGACCAGAGATGGAAGGGACGCTTTTATTAGATCAAAACCAATCGGTCGGCTCGTCCGGTCCGTTTGCCTTGGTGACTCTGAATAACTTTGGGCTGATCGCACGGTCCTCGTACCGGCGACGCATCTTTCAAATGTCTGCCTTATCAACTGTCGATGGTAGGTTCTGCGCCTACCATGGTTGTAACGGGTAACGGGGAATCAGGGTTCGATTCCGGAGAGGGAGCCTGAGAAACGGCTACCACATCCAAGGAAGGCAGCAGGCGCGCAAATTACCCACTCCCGGCACGGGGAGGTAGTGACGAAAAATAACGATACGGGACTCATCCGAGGCCCCGTAATCGGAATGAGTACACTTTAAATTCCTTTAACGAGTATCTATTGGAGGGCAAGTCTGGTGCCAGCAGCCGCGGTAATTCCAGCTCCAATAGCGTATATTAAAGTTGTTGCGGTTAAAAAGCTCGTAGTTGGATTTGTGTCCCACGCTGTTGGTTCACCGCCCGTCGGTGTTTAACTGGCATGTATCGTGGGACGTCCTGCCGGTGGGGCGAGCTGAAGGCGTGCGACGCGCCTCGTGCGTGCTCGTGCGTCCCGAGGCGGACCCCGTTGCAATCCTACCAGGGTGCTCTTGAGTGAGTGTCTCGGTGGGCCGGCACGTTTACTTTGAACAAATTAGAGTGCTTAAAGCAGGCAAGCCCGCCTGAATACTGTGTGCATGGAATAATGGAATAGGACCTCGGTTCTATTTTGTTGGTTTTCGGAACCCGAGGTAATGATTAATAGGGACAGGCGGGGGCATTCGTATTGCGACGTTAGAGGTGAATTCTTGGATCGTCGCAAGACGAACAGAAGCGAAAGCATTTGCCAAGTATGTTTTCATTAATCAAGAACGAAAGTTAGAGGTTCGAAGGCGATCAGATACCGCCCTAGTTCTAACCATAAACGATGCCAGCCAGCGATCCGCCGCAGTTCCTCCGATGACTCGGCGGGCAGCCTCCGGGAAACCAAAGCTTTTGGGTTCCTGGGGAAGTATGGTTGCAAAGCTGAAACTTAAAGGAATTGACGGAAGGGCACCACCAGGAGTGGAGGCCTGCGGCTTAATTTGACTCAACACGGGAAACCTCACCAGGCCGGACACCGGAAGGATTGACAGATTGATAGCTCTTTCTTGATTCGGTGGGTGGTGGTGCATGGCCGTTCTTAGTTGGTGGAGCGATTTGTCTGGTTAATTCGATAACGAACGAGACTCTAGCCTGCTAACTAGTCGCGTGACATCCTTCGTGCTGTCAGCGATTACTTTTCTTCTTAGAGGGACAGGCGGCTTCTAGCCGCACGAGATTGAGCAATAACAGGTCTGTGATGCCCTTAGATGTTCTGGGCCGCACGCGCGCTACACTGAAGGAATCAGCGTGTCTTCCTAGGCCGAAAGGTCGGGGTAACCCGCTGAACCTCCTTCGTGCTAGGGATTGGGGCTTGCAATTGTTCCCCATGAACGAGGAATTCCCAGTAAGCGCGAGTCATAAGCTCGCGTTTGATTACGTCCCTGCCCTTTGTACACACCGCCCGTCGCTACTACCGATTGAATGATTTAGTGAGGTCTTCGGACTGGTACGCGGCATTGACTCTGTCGTTGCCGATGCTACCGGAAAGATGACCAAACTTGATCATTTAGAGGAAGTAAAAGTCGTAACAAGGTTTCCGTAGGTGAACCTGCGGAAGGATCATTACCGACTAGACTGCATGTCTTTCGGTGTGCGTGTCGTGTCGCGCAACACGCTACCTGTACGGCTCGCAGTAGCCGTGCGCCGCGTGCGGAACCACGCGTGCTTCTCAAAACTAACGCCAATGTTGTGTGGTACGAGCGCTGAAGCGCTGGAGCGGCTGGCCTGCGGCACCTGGCGCCTGGCGCCGGTTTTGAATGACTTTCGCCCGACTGCCTGTCCGCTCCGGTGTGGAGCCGTACGACGCCCATCGGCCGTGAGGCCGTTGGACACAGAACGCTTGAACAGGGGCCGCCACACGCCTACGTCCCGCCTATGCAACTGTCTTGAAAGAGACAGTGGAAACTAAGAAAAGATCACCCAGGACGGTGGATCACTCGGCTCGTGGGTCGATGAAGAACGCAGCAAATTGCGCGTCGACATGTGAACTGCAGGACACATGAACATCGACGTTTCGAACGCACATTGCGGTCCATGGATTCCGTTCCCGGGGCCACGTCTGGCTGAGGGTCGGCTACGTATACTGAAGCGCGCGGCGTTTGCCCCGCTTCGCAGACCTGGGAGCGTCGCGGCCGCCTGTGGGGCCGGCCGCGCCTCCTGAAATGTGCGATGCGCGCCCGTCGCCTGGCGGTTCGCATACCGGTACTTACTCGGTAGCGTGCACAGCCGGCTGGCGGTGTGGCGTGCGACACCTCGTACAACGACCTCAGAGCAGGCGAGACTACCCGCTGAATTTAAGCATATTACTAAGCGGAGGAAAAGAAACTAACAAGGATTCCCCCAGTAGCCGGCGAGC
>NW_025725417.1:0-2500 GCF_021461395.2 Schistocerca americana | reverse complement strand
CCAAGACATCGATGGGCCCACAGTGCCCATCTTTCGACCCCACCCACAAAGCCTGCGTCCTCTGTCGACCACAGCACCCCAACGCCAGCGCCTCTGCCGCACGAAATCGTGGACCGGCAATCACTCCACCTGCGCCCCACTCCAACCGCCCAACTCGCAACTCCAGCGGATGAACGGCGGACTTTTCCCGCAGTCGCAATGTGCAATCCACCCCTATAACATGCGTTTCATGAAGAGTTATCTCCAATATGCGACATTCCCGCTGTCCCTATACATGAGCTGCGGGCTGTACCAGTTACGAGCTAGAGACGCGACCGCGTTGCTCTCTGTACGAATGCCGATGCTGAGCGGTCAGCTAGGAGGCGCTCCATCCATGTCGGTACCGGTGAGCGTTGCACTCGCAGTCGCAAGAACGTACGGCAAGTATATTACCTGGAAGAGTCAATGACAGTCCACGCCCCCCCTGCGTGGGAAGAGTCTTTCTAGGCCATGACCCACCGGAAGGGCGCAGCGTCCCCCACCCCAGACATGTGACGTCACACCATCGGGTATTGACGACTAGACTGATTCCTTATAATCATTTGCCATACACCGTGGAAGCTGCCGAGACGAGTAACTACATAGCGGGCTCGCCGTGTCACTAATGTACAGAGATACAACAGTTTCGACTGGAACCGGATTAAACGTATACACGGCGCTGATTAGTAATAGATAGAGCCATCAGAATACAGATAATGTATACAACTGTCCGTATACATGCTGAAAGACTCTGCTCACAATCACAACCACACGTCAGCCACACACCCTTATCACGCACTACTCTCTGCCTGTAACACGCACACAGACAATATGTAAGCACCAGCATGGAACAACACCCAGTGCATCCTCTCCGCCACATTAGACAATCCACACTGTCATAACCAGACTGGAGGTCCACTCAGAAAACAGAATATCCCACCCACCCGACAACCACCATTGCTCAGCCAAGCCACCAACACCCACACATGTCCTACACAGGGGTGCACCCAACATCACAATACTGCCTCCTCTCACAGCACACAAACAATGGCAGGAATGAAAGACACAGGTCTGCCACAAGCATGGAATGAGAGCGCCGCCTGTCATGAGCCAAAGGTGCATCCTGACGTGGCAAATCAGATGATGCCGCAGGCATCCACTTACTATAATCACAATCAACAAACCGGCCGCCCCGCCCCGCCCCCCATTAAACCTTTCCTTACAACATGTGTACCTTAACCTAACCTATATCGTACCGTAACCTAACCTATATCGTACCGTAACCTAACCTATGTCGTACCGTAACCTAACCTATGTCGTACCGTAACCTAACCTATGTCGTACCGTAACCTAACCTATGTCGTACCGTAACCTAACCTATGTCGTACCGTAACCTAACCTATGTCGTACCGTAACCTAACCTATGTCGTACCGTAACCTAACCTATGTCGTACCGTAACCTAACCTATGTCGTACCGTAACCTAACCTATGTCGTACCGTAACCTAACCTATGTCGTACCGTAACCTAACCTATGTCGTACCGTAACCTAACCTATGTCGTACCTTAACCTAACCTATGTCGTACCTTAACCTACCCTATGTCGTACCTTAACCTAACCTATGTCGTACCTTAACCTAACCTATGTCGTACCTTAACCTAACCTATGTCGTACCTTAACCTAACCTATGTCGTACCTTAACCTAACCTATGTCGTACCTTAACCTAACCTATGTCGTACCTTAACCTAACCTATGTCGTACCTTAACCTAACCTATGTCGTACCTTAACCTAACCTATGTCGTACCTTAACCTAACCTATGTCGTACCTTAACCTAACCTATGTCGTACCTTAACCTAACCTATGTCGTACCTTAACCTAACCTATGTCGTACCTTAACCTAACCTATGTCGTACCTTAACCTAACCTATGTCGTACCTTAACCTAACCTATGTCGTACCTTAACCTAACCTATGTCGTACCTTAACCTAACCTATGTCGTACCTTAACCTAACCTATGTCGTACCTTAACCTAACCTATGTCGTACCTTAACCTAACCTATGTCGTACCTTAACCTAACCTATGTCGTACCTTAACCTAACCTATGTCGTACCTTAACCTAACCTATGTCGTACCTTAACCTAACCTATGTCGTACCTTAACCTAACCTATGTCGTACCTTAACCTAACCTATGTCGTACCTTAACCTAACCTATGTCGTACCTTAACCTAACCTATGTCGTACCTTAACCTAACCTATGTCGTACCTTAACCTAACCTATGTCGTACCTTAACCTAACCTATGTCGTACCTTAACCTAACCTATGTCGTACCTTAACCTAACCTATGTCGTACCTTAACCTAACCTATGTCGTAACCTTAACCTAACCTATGTCGTACCTTAACCTAACCTGTATTGCGCCTTAACCTAACCTGTATTGCGCCTTAACGTAACCTGTATTGCGCCTTAACGTAAACCTG